>NC_141761.1:61031419-61033919 GCF_982258835.1 Parasteatoda tepidariorum
CAATGTGCAATTCACGTGGAAGGCGTGGTTCATATCCATGAAGCAAATAAAATGGGGATCTTTTAGTTGAATTTTGTCGTGTGGTGTTGATTGCTAGTAAAGCGTTAGGTACTAATTCATCCCATTTTTCTGAATGTCCATCAATTATTCTTCTCAAAGTTGATGCAATGACACCATTGGCGCGTTCAACAATGCTATTAGCTTGTGATGAATATGGTGGTGTCATGGACTGTTGTATTCCATACTTTTGTAAAAAGCACTGCGTGTGGCGCGCTGTAAACGAAGTTCTTCTATCTGATAAATACATTCTGGGCTGCCCATATCGAAGTATGATGTTGTGGTATAGTGCGTCAGTCACTGCATGTGCTGCGAGAGAAGCAGAAAGTGTCGCAATAACATAGCGTGTGGCATGGTCAATCTGAACGAGCATGTTGATGATACCAGATTTGGATTGCGGTAAGCAAATTATGTGATCAGCAGATACAATTTCCCATGGTGTTGTAGGAATCGGCAATTGCTGTAATAAGCCATAAGCGTTGGCAGTTCGACGATTAACAATTTGACATTTATGACAACTTCGAACATATAATTTGGTATCCTTTCGCATTTGTGGCCACCAATAGCGCTGCTGCAAGTTGTGAAGGGTTTTCTTGGCATCCATATGTCCGACATCATCATGGCAAGCAATCAATGTTCTGTATTTCATGGATTTCGGTATTACAACAACAGATTTCAATCCATTGTCTTTAAGTCTTACAAGAGTATTGTTCTCAATCTTGTAATTGGATATAATTGACAAAGTCTTTTTATTAGGATTATCTTCTTTGAGTAGGCGAAAAATGTATTGACAAAAGTCATCTCTGTTCTGTTTTTCACAAATCTGAGATTCACGGCTTGCAGTAACAGTTACACAAATAGCTGGTTTCGGATAACGTGAGAGATGATGGGCAATAACATTTTCTTTTCCAGGTCGATGAATAGTTGTAAAGTCAAATTGTGCAAAATCCACCAAATATCGGGCAAATTTCCGATTGAGAGATGATTTCGTAACTACATATGCAGTCGTATAGTTGTCTGTTATCAGCTGAAATTTGTGACCAATAAGATATAGACGAAATTTTTCAGTAAGTGCCCAGTGTACAGCAGCACATCCCAGCTCATTGCTGTGGTAGCGTGTTTCAGCATCTTTTAAAGTCCGTGATGCATATTCAATGATACATTGTTTTCCATTTTTCTCCTGAGATAAACATGCATCTAGTCCTGAATAAGATGCATCAGTTTCTACAAAGGAAGGTAGTCCTTGTTTGAAGTACGCAAGAATAGGAGAGGTAGTGATCTTGGTTTTCAAAGTCTCGAATGTTCGATGTTGGTCATTAGTTAAAGTGATTGTCGCATTACTTGTCTTCTTTTCTAATCCTTTAAGAATATCTGTGAGCGGTTTTGCAACAACAGCATAATTTCGAATGTGCTTTCTAAACTGATTGGCAAATCCTAGGAAACTGCGGACTTCACGAATTGTTTTTAGAGTAGAGTAACGTTCAACTGCTGCTGTGCGTTCTGGATCATGGCGTTCGCCATCTTGGGAAAGAATTCGACCAAAAAGAGAAATTTCTGACACAACAAATTGCGACTTTCCTGGATTTAGCTTGAATCCAGCTTTACGAGTAGCTTGAAAAATATTGTAAATAACTTTAAGGTGGTAATCAAAATTATCATGTGAAGTTGAAATGTCGTCAATATATGCATTTACATTATGTTCAGCAAGGTGGTCGTATGCACATTTTATTGCTCTTGTCATCGTAGATGGGCCGTTAGTGACACCAAATGGCATTCGAAGAAATTTCATAATGTCCGTCATCTGTTACAAAACCAGTTTTGTAGATGTCAGATTCTCTGATACGAATGGTATTGAATGCGCATTTTACATCCATTTTAGAATTAAAGCGTTTTCCTACTGTTCATTTAATCACATCCTCCATCTGATCGATTGGGTGCGGATCAATCTTGGTGACGGAGTTGATAGTGCGTGAGAAGTCTACAACAACTCGTCTTGGAGTGCTTTCATGGAAGGGCTGATCAACGATGAAAGCAGGGGCGGCGTAAGGCGAGTTAGAAAGACGACAAATTCCTTGTTTCAATCATTTTTGAATTTGAGTGTTCATAAATTGGCGATCTGGTTCTGTAAGGCGATATGGTCGACAACGGATAGGCTTGTCATGTTGCAATTCTATTTTGAATTCCACATACGGACATAGTCCAATATTGTCATCGTCAGAATAAAATATGTCTGCAAATTGTCCAATTAGAGCATCAAGTTGAGTTTGCTGAAGCTCAGATAGTCCTGCAGATTTTGGAATAAGTTCAATTTGAGGAGGATGTTTACTTGGTTTAACAACGTCATCTAGTGATGGTACTGAGAGTTCTCTGGAAGCAATGCAGTTAATGCTAGGTTTCGAAGAATGAACACATTCGTATAGATGGAGTGCAGACGGCGTAGAAA